>NC_050179.1:2186056-2218556 GCF_008315115.2 Sander lucioperca
TTATGGTGCAAATGTCTTATTTATGTAAAGGAAATTATAATAGGTTTTTGGAGGGGTTGCACTGGCCAGTTTTGATTATTAGGGGGGGTTGTAACCCCCCCATTCCCCTTGTAAATTACGCCTATGGAGGGAACACATGCAGAAGGAAAGAGAAAACATCAGAAGTAACTGTTTCATGTTACTGTGAACTTTTGTCCACAAAATCGTGATTGAGAGAAAACATTATGCACTGAGGGTTCTTTCTCCCCTCGTTCTCTTTTATATGAAAACACAAGTACCACTCGTTCTTCTGAGGATATTACTGAGCTCACTCTTGCGCAAAGCTTTGTTCCTCAGAAGCATATTAATTGGGGTATTTGCATAACTGGAGAAATGAGTTGTGAGTAATACCAGAATAGCTAAGAGATACTATTGTGTCATGTTTTTTATCAGTTTTCTTTGACAGTGAAGCATAGCGTGCTGTTAACACGATCAGTCCTGTGGCAACGCCTGTGACTGCAACTTCCAACTTCAGCATATTGTTTGATTATTTTACTGTTCCCCCAGTCATTATGCAGTAATGATAAAATGAGGAAAATCAATTCAGTACAGCTCCTGGTTTTGATCTGTGTTATTCAAATAATGAGCCTTCTAAATAACTGATGCTTCTGAATTTCCTGGCATGTATTTCTGCTAGCACCCCGCTGTGTAAATTTGTGGACGGAGCCAAACACGCTCAGAGACTAACTGAAGCCGCTTGTCTCAAATGAGGTGGGGAAACCATGTTGTGTTGTAGGGTGACTTGCGGGATATTTTATGTATTAATGTGGTATTTTAATAGTGTGCTTAGATGTATGTATGTATGTATGTATTATTTAAGCTGCAGCCTGCTTGGTGTAAAGTCAGCAGAAATCTGGCAGGTGGTCATACTGAATCAACACTGCATTACCTGCAACATTTTCATCATCCCCATCATCATCCAGGGCTGAAGCTAAAATTTGTGGACATTGAGGTCTTGGCCTGGCTATTTTTCTGGATGTTTGGGTTTTTACGCTACCATGGGGGAGGCTTACATTCTACTTTAAAATCATATACATTTTGTAAGGCTTACTCCAGACAAAATGTGACTACTTTTAGATCAAATTCAGTTATACTAACCAAATTCTTTTTTCCTGACAGTATGGAGGGAGCTTTGAAACTCGTTACGACATGACCTTCATATTGGGAAATAAAGCAGTCGTTACAGATCCATAATTTCCTAATCATTTTGTTGGAAGTTTCCTGGAAAGTAATAAAGTATGTGATCTGGTATTAAGTATGGGTAAAAGTGTAATGCTCCATTTAAATAAAACTGCAGAAAATACAACAGAAAAGCTAATTAAAATAATAATATGTGAGAAATGCAAATAATGAAGATGTCCAGACATTTGAGGGTGTGATTCATGACCTCAGTATCTCTGATACCTGGCGCCCAGCCCTGTAATCAGCTCTCTGAACTGCAGACACAGAGATTAAATTGGGTTCAATCTTTTTTAATGTGACTCAAATGGAAACAATTTACTTTAGCTGTTCCATAGCCATTTCTTAGACACTGATATGTAAATTCATAGTTGAATGAAATAACTCTGTCATTTGGTACTAATTACAGGGAAAATAGAGACCGTTTTGGTACACTTCAAATTCGAAGAAAAAAGTCAGAATTCTGTAATTTGACACTTTATTTTGCTTGTAATTAGACACTTTTTGAAGTAACATTTTCAATGCAGGACTTTACAGCGTAGTATTGCTACTTTAAATATCATAAATAAAATATCATAAATAAATGATATGAATACTATTTTTAAAGACTTTTTTGACCTTACCTATTACCTATTATGGCCAATATTTTAGCCAATTGTATCAGTATGACTAGACATTGTTCCTATTTCTCTTTGTATGGATGCAAATAATCTTTTGTCTCTGTGTTTTTAATGATAAAGATGATGCTGATACAAATTCTCAAATGTCTTCACAGACGAGCAATACGTTTATAACCTCTGACATGTCTGGAGGGTCTGTTTAGCTGGACTCTGGTCAGACATCATACTGCTGCTGCTGTCTTGAACGTTGCAGAACACAAGCTGAGAGAGAACAGTGAGAAGTGCCAAGAGAGTATTTTACTCGTCTTCACACACACACACACACACACACACACACACACACACACACACACACACACACACACACACACACACACACACACACACACATTAAAATGTTGTCTACAAGAGCACATGCATGCTGTAGATCCACAAATCATTCATATCAATTATCTTCTTTCAATAAAACACCAGAGAATACTCATTATTTAGAAATAACCAGATTGACCAACAGGGGGAGCTACAGCATTTGTTTACATACTAGGTAGTCCACTTTAGCAATTTAAGTCCCTGCATCATATTGGATTATGAGACATCTAGTGAAACATGTTTGCATATAGGTAGTGTTTACATCTTTGATTTTATGAATTAATGGATACCTTCTATATATTTTAATGAGACTGCATTTCTTGTGATCCCAAAATCCTGTTGTTTATTCAGTACTTCAGTTTATATTAGGGACCATCCAAACTAGATTTGCATAAAACCACATACCTTTTTTGCAAAAGATTCCTGACGCTCATCTCCAAAGTAAAATTAAACTATTTCTCAGATTTTGTCTTTGTCCTTGGGAAACCTTTAGGGACCCCCACAGGCCCCTGGCAATATTCTGTGAAGCACTGCACTATATTACTTCAATTTCTCCTACAAGGAAAAAAAAATGGTTCCTGGCTCTAAGAGGTTAAAGACATTGAGTGTTTTCTCGCTGCAGCTTGCATTCCTGTAAACTCCTGGGATATAAGACAGGAGGACACATAATATTTATTGCACTATAGGAGGAGTGTTTCACTCAACTGACAACACTGATTAAAGGAATGCCAGATGTGGGTGTATGGTCACAATCCAGGGCAAACAACTTTGTCATTTATTCCTGGACTGTTAATTACTTGTTGATATCAGATTGTGCGTCTGGTCACTGAGATCATCAAAAGAGAGGAACGGAAGAAGGGGAAGATGAGGATGCTGGTGGGCAATGCTGGGCAAGGAAAACACTGAGGCCACTGAAAAAAAATGCACTGAGGCCACTATGCTCTACCAGTTTGTCTGAGAGGAAAGATATTATATATATATATATATATATATATATATATATATATATATATATATATATATGGTTAATGGTTAAACAGGGCAAGAAGATGGCTCGGGTCTGTGTTTCTTGGCTGTGTTTTGATGCTTGCATGGCTTCTTATACTGAATGTGGATACTGTTGATGTGTAACTGTGCTAATGTCTTGCTGCTTCCTGTAGCTCTGCATGGCTTACTGAGAAAGCTTATTTGTTGCTCTAGCTGTCTTTATGGTGTCTTGTTGACTTCTGTCTGTATAGTTTAACCTGTACCAATGTCTTGCTATTTCCTGTTGCTCTGGTCTAAAAACATCTGGCCAAAGGACTACAGTTGAAAATTAGCCGTCTGGCTAACACTGGCACATTTACAGAAATGTTAATTAATGTGTGTTGTCCTTTATAAAATAAAGAATAAGAATAGGAATAAGATTTAACCTCAGCCTTTAAAAAACGAAACTCTTAATCACAGCGTGTAGTGTCTGCTCTGAGAGATGTAGACTGCACATGTTATAATCACATAATCATGACTAATTCAAATCAAAAGGAAACCAAACGTTCTGCTGTATGCACATAATCAATGTAAACATCTGTAGAATTTATTGGCTGGGTTCAGGTTTTCTTTCACATATACTGCATCACTCACTGCACATTGCTTTGTTTTATTTTCATGTGTGGTATAGAATACTCTTTTTTGTCCTATGCTCTGTTTTTATTCTTTTTGCATCTTATGTAGCTGGATATTTGTTGCAATAGAATATGACTAAATAAGAAAAGGCCTCGTTAGAAAGAGCCACACATATGTTCTGAACTCTTTATCTTATCCAGTGATAATGTAGAACAATCATGTAGCCTGAGTCATCTTCCTGTCTCAGCAGCCCAGAACTTTAAATTGCTTTTTAAGTGTTACATTTCAGGCTTGTGGAACAAGCAAATCATATGTGACACTCTAAAAAGACGCCTGAGTCGCAACCTTGATAATGGAGGACAAAGGCCTCTGTGTATTTCTGATCTCCTTTATCTGCAGAATGTGTGAACACCTTGTTGCATTCTTGCCATACTGACTTATAGACCAGAAACTCAAGGTTGCAATATTATGAAATCACTAGTCACTACACTCGCGGGCCCTGACAGGCAGCCACCATAAACCATTTATAAAAACAATGCCTGAGCAGCTGGTTCAAGCCACAGGGGTCAGTTTTGGGTTACTTCAATGACAGGAAGAAAACTGTCCATTAGGACTCCTCCACCTCCTCCATCAAAAAGCAATACCTTTACACAAGATGAAAACATAAGGGGTGCTGTAATTACAGCCGCCTGTTGGCTGCAGTCCCCCCTGCCACTGAATATAGGCTATGTAGTGTATGACTGCTCACACACACACACACACACACACACACACACACACACACAAATAGTGCGTTTCACTATCTTTGTGGGGACCCGTCAATGACATAATGCATTCCCTAGCCCCTTACACTAACCTTAACCATCACAACTAAATGCCTAACCTTAACCCTTACCCTAACCCTAACCATAACCTAATTCTATCCCTAATCCTAAAACAAAGTCTTAACCCTCAAACAGCCCTTTAAAGTTGTGGGGTCCAGCATTTTGGCCCCACAAAGCTGTCCAGACCATGCACGTGCAGAGGGGGGGGCTACAGGTGCTTGAGCACCTGCCCCTTTTGCCCCTCAAGACCAAAGTACCCTTTTTTTGTCCAGAATTTTTTTTCATATTTTTTCTTTGATGATGGCCCACAAGTGGTCCGTTTAAGAAGAATATTTAACAATAATAATTAGCTACCTAAACGACCTAAACCTTCATATCACATGATGACCAGGGTTATCCCGCCACTTAGATAAAAGTCCGGCGGCGGCGCAGCCAGCAAGAGCAAGAGAAAGTTGAAGTGCCGGTAAGTGTGCTTTTGAAGTGAATGAGAATGCATGCATGCACATTTGGTTTGTTATAAAGGCCTCTAGCCGCTGCCGCTAGATAACGAGTCTCCTCCAGGATTAAAACAGCCAGCAGGCAGCTAACTTTGAAGTAGTGACATTTTGCGGTAACTGCACGAGCTGCCGCAGCCACAATTACTCATCGTGTGATAGCCTCATAGCGTCACCGTTTCATGATACACAAGATGAGACAGCAGCAGTTCTCTGTAGGTTAACAGAAGTGCGTGTGTGTGTGTGTGTGTGTGTGTGTGTGTGTGTGTGTGTGTGTGTGTGTGTGTGAGTGAAATTAGCTTAGGTTATTTGTAGTCTGCGGTGTAGGTTGGTGGTCTATACATTTTGACTTCTTAATAAAGGACATCCTTATATTTTGAGAAAATAATCTGAAACAGGCTGCATACCTTTGCAAATCCCTTTCTGATTCAAAGCCTACTAGCCCACTGCTACAGAAATCTGATAGTCAGCTCAGGTTGTTTCTGGTTTGATATCTTGTTATCTTGTATTTGTGTGAATGTAGTCTAATGTAAGGCTCTATATTTCATTTTGAGGTGTACAGTATTGTGGATTTAGTATTATGTAAAATTTCATATTGCACTTTCTATATACAGTTTGGATACTGTATGTAAGATTACATTTTGCTTGGACAACGGTTGCATTTTTTGGATATATTTGTGTGAATGTAGTCTAATGTAAGGCTCCATATTTCATTTTGAGGTGTACAGTATTGTGGATTTAGTATTATGTTAAAATATAAAATATACAGTTTTTAAAATAAAGATGACATATATTGTTAACAAATCTGCCCTTTTTTTGAATTTGAGCCCCTGCCCCTCAAAAGGTCTCTGCACGGCCCTGGTCCAGACCCCACAAGTATACTAGACTCCCGGTTTTTGGAACCCACGAATATAGTTAAACACACACACAAACACACACACACACACACACACACACACACACACACACACACACAAACATACACACACACACACACGCACACACACAGTGTAATTTTCACATTTTAAAACCGACAATAGACTCTTAATTTCATGATTTTGTATGCTTACTATCACCATCTCAGGACCCCTAAGGAAATCATCTGCCATGCTTCAGTTATTTTGTTTACAGGCAGAGAAATGCGCTGTTTCAACAAGGACTTCCGTGTGATCCTAGGCTTTCCAGAAGCTGTTTAATCCAGCCTGGAACTGCAGTGTCTTTTCTGAGACTTTGCACAATCATTCCAGGATAAATCCACAACTGAACAGTTATTACTTCATCTTTTCATATGAAAAGGTATTGTTTTTCTGTTAGCCCTGGCCATCTTGATGTGAGTATGTGGACAAATCAGACGCTGTCTTCCGGACTTCCTGATCTTCTTCTTCATATTGTGTTACTTTCCTGACTGTGTTACTTCGCTACTGCATATACGTTTGCACTAAATGTGGAATGAATGACTCAAAAGAATGATATAAATATAAAAATAATGTAATAAAAAATGTGTGGATTCTCATTTGCGCGTTTGGATGGTATTATGAGATGTGTGCCCAGGGTGCATTGAGCATGGATGAATAGTTTTTATTGGGTTTTTACTTATCTTATGTAACTTATTGACAGGGAAATTGACATGAAGTGATGTCAGGAGAAAGGCAGCTTGGTCAGCCATTATATAACCCTAACTTGTTACAAGCATGAGGGCTTGCATGTAGTGGATGTGTATGTAGCAGAGCTGCAGGTCATTCAGGCAATCCTGGATGTGTAAATAACAATGATTTGGCCTTCTGATGTCTCACAGCAGACAGGAAATGCATTTGAGATGGCACAACTATGTTTTTTGGATAAAAGCGTATGGACTTTTCTGGGGAAAAATCTAAATATTTTTTTTATTTGTGTTAGTTACAGTGTTTGTTTTTGTTTCCCGTGATTCCCAAGACTTGGGAGAACAAATTTCAAAAGCCAAAAGTCTTGTTTATTATTGTTATCTGTGTGATTTCTGTGAGATTCAATTTCCATTTTTTTTTTTTTTTTTTTGTATTTATACTCATATACAAATGTATACATTAATATGACATCCCTGTAGGATACAAACCCCGATAGCCCAGGTTGTCCTTGATATCTGGAAATGGATTCACAGATGACCGATTCAGATGTCTTCAGATTAGATGCAGCTTTATTCAGATCTATAACATACACACTCGAGTGGGAGAAACAGTCGCATACACAGATCGGGCACAGACCAGTTTCTCCCTGAAGACTAAGTGAACAGACTCCTTTATACTGTTTGGCCTGGAGAACCAGTTTTCAATCACAAAATCATAACAACTTAGGGTCCCACACTTGGGTAGTCCCCTCCAAAGGTCACAGGTGAAGATTACATAATGTTGTTCAGCTCTCCTTCGCACTAAAACATAATAATTACACCTGGAGAATATTAGTTCTCATGGCCTCCGATCCTGTCATGGTGTCATACCCAGATGTTTCCCATGACTTTCACCACACGGGTCCCTCACATCAACAAACAGTCATCAGTTGGCACGTGAGGTTCAAGTCAAGTCAAGTCAAGTCAATTTTATTTGTATAGCACATTTAAATGAACAACAGTTGACCCAAAGTGCTTTACAAGTAGAGCAGAGAAGGCAGAAACAGTATGCCTTAAAGATACATAATCAAGTGTGCAAGGTACCATGAATATAGTTAAACAAAGGAAGAATTAAATAATGTAACATAGAATAAAACAGCAATGGAACGTTTGTAAATACAAAAAGGTTCACACACATAATAACCCTATGTCATATATTGTATAAGATATATTTGAAAGCATGCAGACTTAATAGTCAACCTGAAAATCAGTCCTGAAAAAAGATTATGTCTATAACTTGATTGTGCATAACAGGGTTAAAGTTATTCAAGCATTAATACACAAGGAAACCAGGCAACCCAAATATCTGGAGAAAGAAATGGCTTAGACCCCAAACAATAAAAGCACTCATAACAAAGTACACCTGGCTGTCTTATCTTTCCTGCAGAGAGCAGAGTTTTCTAATTTGTGGGAGCAAAGACATAAGAGTCTCTTCCAGGAAACAGGATGCTTTGATTTATAATCTCTGCACACTGAAGGTCGAAGTGACCTGCGAGCTGACCTGCACACACACACAGAGAGGAGATAAGACACATAACATACTATATAGTTAATATAAACACATGTGGATAACATAAGCAGTAAATAGGAATTTCTACCACAATTCCATTAATTTCTATTTTCTTTTGCATGTCCAGGTCCTATCTTCGATTAAATCTGTGTCTTGTTTTGGTTTTCTTCTTTTTTAGTGAATATTTAGATATGCGTAGGTCGTTCATATCAGAAATAAGATCACATTTAAATGATTTTAATGATCTCAAATTGATTCACTGGTCATACTGCACTGTGAGGAGTATGAAATAAAATACATTGAGTCATTATTGAGATTGAGAGTATTATACTGTTTTGAAATAAAGAGGGGGCTGTCTTTTCATCATCTTCTTTTAGTGAATATAAAATGTACTGCATGTTTGTAATACTGTTAATCATTTGATATACAGCCGAAAAATAAGTTCTCAAAATGTTTCAGTAAACAGATTTTTTTTCATTTATTCATCTATATAATAACCCACATAGGCTCGCTAGATCATAGGCTAGATACTGGGTAGGAACCTTTTTGAGCGGAACGTTGATTGTGTTTCCCGTTTTCAGGAGGTCGGTGTCACTTTTGTCTGACACTTTTTTGCATCCGTGTGGAAAAGCGTGTGGAGCTGAACGAAGGATTTGACGAGTGTATTATTATCTTTTATCTGTCAATATTTTTGATGTGTAGAGCTCTATTTTTAACAGTCAATGGTAGAGATATTTCCCATTACCGACACCATCACATGGTTATTAGCTGCAGCGAAGCTATGTGGCCACAGGTATAAAACAATTGAACAGTTCTATATCTATGTATGTGGTTAACATGACTAGCAATAACGCTAGCTAACGTGCTAGATAAGCAGCTAGCTAATTTCCCAAAAAGTTTATGACCATGTCGGGACTTTTAACGCCCCAAAGTCGTAATGTTAAAGTATTCATCAAAGCGTTTAGACAGACAAGGCGAGCTAGATATTCATCAGTTAGCTCTCAGTTAAATATCCGCAGCTTTATTTCAGAGAACACAGAGATAGTTGGAGAGCAGAGCCTGACCCCAGAAGTCAAACTTAGACTGTTCACCCCGAACTGCAGATTTTGGAGAGAAAGACCAGAGCTCTGGCCTTTTGATGACCCGTACTGGGCCATATACTGGCCAGGAGGACAGGCACTCTCAAGGTAATAACTTAGCCCCCACAATTAACAGTTGTATGTGTGTAGTGACTGCTGTTTAGTCTCATCCAGTGCCACCTCTGTGCGGTGCAGGTATCTCCTTGATAACCCTGCAGTGTGTCGGGGTAAGACAGTTCTGGATCTGGGGAGCGGTTGTGGAGCCTCGGCCATCGCTGCAAAACTATGTGGTGCTGCTCATGTAGTTGCCAATGACATTGACACTGGTATGCATCTATATTTATCTTGACTATTCATGTACTGTTATTTTTTTTCTAGTAGCCTATATCCCGTTTATACCTTGTGGTGGGAAAACCTTCAGCTGGGCCAGATGATAAATATAGCCACCCTTTCCTTTAAAAAAAAAAACAACAACATGTGAATTAGCCATCTGGAGCCACCATTAGCTTTGTGATTATCTTCTAGTGGACAAAAATAAAATACGTGACCCAGAGGCCTTTACTTCAATTCTTGATTAAAACATGGTTTACAGCATTGTGTGAATAGATATAAAGTGCTCATATTATGATCATTTTCGGGTTCATAATTGTATTTAGAGGTTGTACCAGAATAGGTTTACATGGTTTAATTTTCAAAAAAAACACCATATTTTTGTTGTACTGCATATTGATGCACTCCTCTTTTCACCCTGTGTGTTAATGTTAGAACAATTATGCTTACAACGGTTTTGCTTGAGTTTCTTTGTTAAACCATTTGCATCCAAAACTGCTGTTTTTAATATTTCTGTTTTAGTATTTCTGTCTTTCATGTGTTAATCATGAAAACTGAGTGACCTTGCAAAGAGCACAGAATGCATCCCTGAGGGCAGAGCGCATAATGTGGAGGAGATGCCGGGCCTGACCAGAGATAAAAAAGCTACTGATTGCATAAACCGAATAACAAACTTGACTCCCAACATCGTTAAAAAGCCACTGTTGAGAACACTCTTCAGTCATTTTCTGTACACTGAAGTGCTGTAAACTGACTCTGCTTCCGCAAGTAAAATAAGCTTAAAGAATGAATAAGAAAAATAATTATCCTAACAGTTGAACTCTCAGTTTTAGCTACTGAGTGAGGCATATCACTTTTATTCCATCTTTGTTGGGAGTCACACATGCGCAGTTCCTAGGTAAGGACTACTAGCCAGTCAGAAGAAGAGTATGAGGGCGTGCCATGCTAGCAGCTAGGTGAGCATTATAACGTGTGTTACAAAGTGACGAGCGTTCGTCACGGAAGTAAAGGCTGGACTACAATAGAGCTGTTTGGAGCAGTTTGTGAACAGTGTTTTCTGTTGGAGATGGTAAGTCCCTTTGGGGTGGACTTTGGGCTTTTTCACTTTGTAAACCTATAACATGCACAAAAAAGATATATAACACAATAAAGGAAAGGGGAAAAGCCAAAAAGCATAATATGAGCACTTTAATACAATTAAAAATACACTACAAAAGTCTTTTTTTTCTTTTCTTTTTTTACACAAACATTTTTGTATATAGATAGCGTCAGTAAATATAGAGACAACACTGATGTGGGGCCCTGTGGCAAAAATGTGCTGTTGGGCCCCGGTTACCACCACTGTCAGTAATGAATTTTTTAACAACAGACTTTCAAAGTGCAAAACTCTTAATACAAACAGTGAAACTGAGTGTCTGTTATTGTACATAGACACGTGTTCAATAAGTAAGGTTAATGCCAGACAAGGTCACGTTATCAGGAATGAATGGACGACAGGGAGGCCAGGAACCTCCGACACACAACCTGATAATGATAATATCTTGCAGGGCATTAACCTGCTAATACCATGGTCAATTGCCCCAGAACACTTGTAAGACCATTAATTTATATTTGAATGCGTTTAACTCATGAGCACTCAGCTCATAAAACCTTTTAACTCAGCTATAAGCCAGAAAGCTAACGTTATGCTAGCAAGATTCAAAGTCCATAACATTGTTTACGGTTGACAATCAGTAATATAATTTAAATTCTAAACAGGCACGTTTTGAATGGGAACTGCACTAGTCTAACACATTTTAGATGATTGCTGTAAACCTAAAAGCGATGTAAATATCTAATGCTTGAAATCTTGAATGAAAACAAACAGTTGGGAGTAGATACAAAGCATAACATTTTAATTAAACTGTGAAGTGAAGTGCAGTCCCAGTCATCGTTTTGTCTTCTAGGAATGTAGGATTTACTGTGGTGTCAAGACATATTTACACATAGTAATGTGAAGGAAATCTTAAGAGCTGATTGACGAAGTTTCAGGAGACCTTGATGACTTGCGCATGAACATTTACTGAAGCTTGATCAAGGAGAAAAGAGTTTTTAAACCTCCACTAGACCAGAGATTCACTATGTGTCCATAGGTTATTCTTCACCCAGCTACTGTATGTGTGTGGAGATTCTATTGACTTTTGCACAATTAACAAGAAACTGCTTACCCTAAGTTGACATAAGTCATGTTTAATGTCACAATGTTAGATGCAGTGCATTCTAGGGGAAAGTGGAGACAGTCTCTGTTGAGTCTGAGTGCAGTCTATCTCCTGAGACTTTGGCCAGCCTTACCAGCTGTACCGACCATTATCCCTACAAGACAAAGAGACAGGCCATGACCTTCTGCTTTTAGGTTTTGCAAATGTCCAGAATGTGACCTGGGGAAACACTGTGTCACCATAACTGTAGCCTAAAGAAGGAAAATTCCTTCACAAGAAATACAGCATAATTCAGTAGAAAGTCATTATTACTCTAAATCATTTTAAATACTGACTTCTAGGGGAGATGAACAGGAAGAAATAAATTGTGTGTGTCTGAGTGTGGGTGTTGTAGTGGAAGTTTTTCTTGTTAGCAGCAGGAGTGCGTATCAAAAACACCAGATGAAACAAATAAGGACGATTTGAGGATTAAACCAAAGTTTGGTCTTTGAGTATTTATTTACATTTGCAAATGCAGAGAAAACAGTTTCACAAGTACTCATGGCACATCTGAAAGGGTCTTCTGACCATCTAGACAAAACATACGTCTATATAGGTAAGAACTCACTTAAACCACCCCCCTCACTACGCAGATGAAAGAACACCATAAAAAGTTATAATGACTTTACTACTTTTCCCCTCTAACCCTGCTTCTCTAGTTAATAGCCTAAACACCTGTTTTGTAGCAAGAAACAGAAGGAGAAAACAGTTCAAATGTTATGATCCCTTTCCACAATTATCTGCCATGAAAGGAGTGACTGAGTTCTAAAAACAAATAACTTTCACAAATAATAGCTTCACCTAGACTCAAGGTTTTACGATGCCAGCTGCTTCTTCTCTTGGAATCTGAAAGTCTATTACAAAACTAAAGATTAATAGGAAACTCCTGTAAAGTATATAAGAGAATCTTGTAAGATATCAAACTATAATGTTAAAAATAAAATTCCCACTACAGTGTGTAGATAGAGGGAGGGAGAGAAAGAGGAGAACATCCTTTCTATCCAGAGTGGTTATTTGATTACTTCTTGATGGATTCTTATTTGAATCACTTAAAGTGAATTTGACTCTGGTCTTGTTACTCTTAATGTACTCGCTGTATAAAGCACATTTAAAACAACAGAGCTGAGCCAAAGTTCTGCAGAGTCAAAAAGCAAAAAAGGAACACAGTAACAGAGACACAATACTATATACGCAAATAAGAAAGACTGTACACTGTAAACTGCACAGGGTCATGCAGGGGGTCCTGTGATGTCTTTCAGGTGGGCCAACACCAGGCTCTCATGACCACAGACGTAAGGGCAACGGGACTGCAGTGATTTAATCTTGCGATGGAGCAGCAGGATGGGACTTCACACAACTCCAGTAATCTGTTGATCTGTGGATGGGGGCTAGCACAGACTTTAAGTGGGCATTCACACAGCCTGCGTCAGCCGTCAGGCGCTGCGACAGAATCGCAGGTCTTTCCATTCGTTTTGAATGGGGGTTGTGAGTTTAGGCTGCAATGGGGGTTGGCGGGGTTTGTCGCCGGGGGAACATGCGGCAAAAAGGTTGAGACTAACTCAACTTTTGGAGAATCATGTAACGAATTAGACTTGTCAGTGTGTTTTGAGGCGGTGTGAAGAGTCCTGTACAGTAAACATGAAACATGCCATCTGGGACAGGGACTTTCCTTGTCTTCTGTCTGTGAGAGCGGCATGTAGGGGGTCAGAGTCGGGAAGGTGAGAGGGTGACAGGGGGTCTAGGTTGTTGTTTAATGTTTGGGTGGGTGAGGGGTGTGAAACTGGGGCTATTAAACCTGCAATAAAGCACTTTCAGGCCAGTATGTGTCTCGGGTGATCCGATCACAAGTGGCCAGCTCTAAATAAGCCAGTTCACACCTGGCAGTAAAATGTGTCTCCACATGTGTCTTGAGTGACCACTTGTAAATCAGATCTCACTTCCCCGCTCTATATATAAATAAACACGTAGTAAACACATGGCTAATACAGCATACTTCACAACGTAAGATTACAGGAATTTCTGTATAAATTTCCTACATATTCGTTAATTTGGGTATATTTTATGAACGTAAAAATATTAGATTATTGTGTACCGACCAGTGCTCGAAGTGGGCTGGTACTCACCGGTACGCAGTACCGGCACTTCTACATTTTACTCTTAAGCTTACCTGCACTTTTTCTTGCGTACCGCTACTTCTCACATGCATCTACCACTGACAGAGAAAGCGTCAGAGAGATTGACCCTAACGTTACATAAATTACACTACCCAGAGGGCACTACGTGACTTACCTCAGTTCGGAAACGCTGTCTGATTCCTGCAGCCTGACTGTGACAGATTTTTTACTGCTGAAAACCTAGAAACTAAAAATAAGTGTGTTGAGTTTGTAAGTCGTTATGTTAGCCTGGCTTCAGAAAGGTACTAAAAGAACAGAAATACAGACGCATCACGGACCGTATGATAATAACAACCAAAACACAAGATTCACAGTGATTTCTGTGAAATAAGAAATACTTTGTTTGACGCACTCGTAATAAATCTTTGCGGTCTTTTCCAAATTTTCAGACGTCATGGATAACGCCAGCAAATGGGTACGTACTTCCGTTTACGCAGAAGCCGTCAGTTGAGTAAGGCATTTTTGAGAAGTCACAAAACCGGGACAGTCATGGGAGTCACAGGACAGTGTCTGACTGCCCCAGGACACTCCTCAGGACACTACAAACAGGACAGGACAGTTTTTGCTTCCACTGCTGCTGGCGGGTTTTTAATGTGGCCGAGGACACATTCACACACACACACACACACACACACACTGCTAAAAGAATAGCCGCTTTCCGACCAAGTAGTTACAGGAACATAGTTATAGGAGAAGTCCACTTCTAAACAGATCTACTAACTACTCTTCCCCAAAACCGTTTTTTCCAATTGCATTTGCACTGGCCAAGTGGCCATAGGGACTGGTAGGAGGGGTAAGGGAGTGATGCAAGCACGGCAGCGCTCTATATAGCGTTAAAATCAGAAAACAAATACACCAAAAAAGTATGAATTAAATACAAAATCTAATATATATAGCATATTTGTCATAATTTAAACAAGTCTCCCGAAGAGAAACGGGTATCTCTCTCTCTCCCCCGCCTCTGCCTGCTGCGCTGTGGATGTGTGTGTGTGTGTGTGTGTGTGTGTGTGTGTGTGTGTGTGTGTGTGTGTGTGTGTGAGTGAGTGACGGCCGGCCAGCCAACCGCAGGACACGCTTGTGGAGTTTAACTCCGAAAAGACAGTTAACCACAGGTTTCCGTTAATCTTATGATGGACGTGTGTTGTGATATTTAAACAAACGAACCGTCAACGGCAAAATAAAAGCCTCTTATTTACGAGAGCGGTCTGAGAGACCTCCAGCTTACAGCGGGGTCTCTGAGCATAACTGGCCGAGCGACGAGCTAGCGGCCGGGGCAGGCGCCTGCTGGCTGTCGCCTCACTTCATGGAGCTTCTCAACTCCGAAAACTTTGAAGCAAATTGTCAATTCGGCATCAATTTTCGCAAGACTGCCTATATTCAAAATCTAAACAGTTAATTTCTCGCCTAAAACGTTGTCAGAAGTGAAATTAGTGATGAATAAGATGGCGAAAATTGTTAAAATTGTCCCGTTGTTGGTCTGTCTGTACCGGAAACCCGACCCTCGTTGACCTAGGTTCATATGCTGAAAAGGGAAAAGACCCTGCCCTGAAGTAGGAGCTGAAAGAGTTACAGGAACTGCGGCCAGAGGAACTTAAAAATCCCCAAATTGGTCCAGTCGGAACACGAGAAAAAAAGGGTTCTAGGAATTTTATGTTCTAGGAACTGCAAAAATTCCTCTGGTCGGAAAGCGGCTAATGTGGCCTTATGTGATCCAGACCTCCTCCGAATGTGGTCTGAGCGATCGGATGTCAATGCGTCCTTAATGCGTTTTGGGTGCATTCACACCGGTACTTAGAGCTGTCCACTTGTGATCGGATCACCCAAGACACATGTTAATGCCAGGTCTGAACAGGCCTCTATTGTTGTTGCAGGTGCAGAAGGTTTTAGTTCACAAAAAAACTGATATAATGTCACAGTGTCAGAATTCATCCAGTATTAGATTCAACCCTGTTGCCAAAATTGAGCTAAAGCAATTGTAAAATAGTGTAATATGATACATAGAGCCTGCAGGTGATGCAATAGAAGGTAAAACACTGAAAAGGCCTATTTTTGTTTACAGTTGCAGCGGTTGCGACCCACATGAACTTTGAGTTGAACGGCTTGGAGCCAGCTGTTTGTTTGTCTAACAACATGATTGGTTCACAACCCGAGGGCTTTGACCTGATCCTCCTAGGAGACATGTTCTACGAAGAGGCCCTCGCCACCAGCCTTCACAACTGGCTGGATCGCTGCATCAGAACCCAAGGCACCAAAGTCCTGATTGGAGATCCTGGAAGAGCTCAGTTTGAGGAACACGGAATCCGACGACTCCTGCGTCAGCTGGCTCAGTTTGAGCTTCCTGAGTCTGTCAGAGAAGAGAACTACGGTCTGACCTGCAGCAGAGTTTGGTGCTACCATCCTGAACTCTGAGGACCGGAGAGGATCCTCTGTGCTTTTTTGTTTGAATGTGATAAATATGAACTCACCTGCTGTGAGAGGTGTTATGTGTTTGCTTTGTACTTATCTTCTTCAGTCAGGGTCACTCAGTTCAGTTGTCACTTGTTGCCTTACGAAAATACTATCTCCCAATACGACAAAGCAAAATCTTTATATGTGGATGTTTCATTTCCTGTACTTTTGTTGTTTTGTAAATAATATAGTTTACATACATTCAAAAGCAAAACAAAGTATAGGAACTACTGACCAATATGGAGCCCCCCTATGTTCAATTATTAATGGATGAATATGTAATTATGAAACAAAGACTCTCATAACTGAATCTGTTTTTTTAATTTTTAAATATTGACTTTGGGCTCCACAGTGTGACTGATTTTTGTGGTTAAATAATTAACAGCTTTCTGCTTTTCATTATTTAACACAAATCTTGGCCCTTGTTTCATAATAGATGTGTCATGCAGCAATCCTTATTATGCAACATTTGATCTCTGACTAAGAGCCCTGATGCATTAGTAACCGTTTCCGTAGAGTCCTCTTCAAGAGACAGCGGTAATGTAGTGACAAGTAGCTCAATGGGGAAATCTAAATCTAATCTAAGAGTAAACATCTTAAAGATAAACCAGTTATTTTCTAAAAAATAATTATGCTCGTGATCCCACTGTGCATTGATATAACTTGTCATTACTCTTTCATGACTTTCCACAAGCAAAACTGTCATTCTTGGTCTATTGATGTTGTTTTTCATCTCAGAAGAAAAAACAAGTTTTCATAAACAGACCAGACTGATCTCATGAAGTGGCGTATGTATGACACGCCAATTCGTATGCCATTATTGCCATGTTATCAAGACGCATACTCGCTTTTTAGCGTGTTTATCAACGCCGTTTGGCCTCAATTGACTTACATTACCTTGCTGTTGCGTGTGAATTTACGTCGTAGCGAGTAGTATAAAAGGGTGAAAATCCGCATAGGGAGATTGGTTGGGGTGGAGGATGGGTAAAACACAGGACTTTCACCAGGAGGTAGTCTGGTTTTAGTACAGATGGGGATAGATTTTAAAATACCCATTCTGGGGGAGCCAGTGCAAACTGAATAAATCCATCTGTCAGCTAGAAAAAAGTATTAGTATTCAAGTGTGCTAGTTGGCAGATACTTCCTGTTAGAGCTGCATTGAAAGATTTGAGATTATACAGATTTAAAGTTGAGGTTGGCAGGTTTAACATTGATTTTCCCTTCTGTATCTAGTATCACAGCTGGGTTTTTCTCATCTCAAAGGAGTGTAGAGGAGGAGGGGGTGCAGAAAGATTTGGGGACAGGCACAGTTCCCCTGTGGATGTTCAAATTTTACTTGACTCTTCTTTGCATTACTCAACTGCCTATATATTTCTTGTTTCATTAGCTACTAGCAAAGTCTAAACAAATGACATTGTTATCCTGATTAAACAAACGCATGACAATTCCTGATGACACAGTGCTGTTGTTTCACATTAAACCTCAACATGTAAAACATGACTTAAGTACATTTCTGATGGTTCGTTAAATATGAATTCATATGAATTTGAATAGCAAAATTAGTTTTCAGTTCACAGTGTGTTGTGTCTCAGAATAGCTGGTCTCCAGTGTCTCATTTGTGTCTTTGATGGAAATCATAAATCAGGGGCCATTGGCCCTAAAAAGAGTCTTAATTTAATAAACTGACTCAGGTTGTGTCATGGAAAAATCCTTCAGCAGGGCCAGAAGTCTTCAGGTTATCCACGACACTTTATAACTCGACAATAAAAATACACTTTCTAATAGTCAAAACACACTAGATCCAAACTGGAGTTCAACTCAGTAATATATTTACTGTATAATGAGCACAATACAATCTTATCTAAGGAATTTCCCCAGTGTGGGATTAATAAAGTCTATCTTATCAAATCAAGGGCTGTTTTCCAGGGAAAGGCACACTGAATCAGAATCTCACAAGAGCTTGCTTATATTCTGGATAGAATCCCTCCTTTTGTGGAGCCTATTCTCAAATTCCTCTTCATTTCGTAAGTGCTATGTTTTCCAGCATTATATTTATGTGTTCTATTCAAATCACTCATGCAATGAGGTTCGTCGTTCACCATTAGTTAAAGACAATCCAGCCGACCCTGGCTACTGGCACTCCTTAGCTTTTTGTTTGTTGTCATCTGATCTTCAGCCGACATTGTTTCTGGAATATCCCTGTGGGGGGAACGGAGAAAAAAATACCACCGTTGTCAGAATTGGCACTCAAACGTAGTTTCTCCTCTCTTTTTCCAGGCCAGTTGTAAACTATGGACACCATTTATCAAGGGAATTCTCCGTAATAGAGATTGATGGTGGAGATATTTGTTATGCATGATCTTATATAAATGCCTTATATACTGTCTGACATATGATAATGTGGGGACCTTACATGGCACATGCTGTTGATGTTAGGGGCCTGGGTCATATGGGATCATTGGAAACATTTGGGTGTGTCACTATGATGTACTGTATATAATGTGTCATGAGAGATTATGTTAGACTATTATTTTTGTCCAAAACTCCCTAAGTGGGGTGCCTTTTACCTTAGGTGGGTTTGGTGGCAGCGGTGGTGGACTGTGAAGTGCTTTTATGGGAGGTTTAAGGGGGTTTATAATTGGAATTGCAAAATGTGCTAATATGCATGACCTTCAGAGGCCCCTTATTTTGGGAGGCCCCGAGCGTTAGCCTGGTATCCCTCTCCAGACAGAGCACACAGTAAAAACATCCCACATTCTGAAGACTAACAGTGTGTCCTTGAATTGATAACGGGCATTCCTTCTCGCCATAGCTCTATGTATCTTTCTTCTCTAGGCCTCTATCTGCTGGGAATTTAAAGTTGAAGGCCAAATCAGTTCGCTTTTGGTAACTTTTAAGAGTAACATTTCACTTCTCTTGGGAACCGGCAGTTGAACACTTTTACGGGAGAAGCAGGAAGGACAAAAGGTGCTTTCCGACCGGATAGTACTTGTACTTGTACTTTTTGGAGGAAAAGTACACTTCTAAGCAGTTCTAAGAACTACTCTCCCCCAAAATCTTTTTTTCCATTTGCATTCCCACTGGCCAAGTGGCCATAGGGACTGGTAGGAGGGGTAAGGGAGTGACGCAAGCACGGCAACGGTCTTTATAGCATCTTCACTAGACCTTAGCGCCACATACAACAACAACAAATGATGCTAATACTTGTGCACTTTTCCTATGTTAAATGCACGTCCATTCTCGTAGTAATTCACGTAATGTTTTGCTCAACACAGACAGGGCTTTATTATACTCGGAACAGACCCCGCCTCTGCCTGCAGCGCTGTGGACGTGTGTGTGTGTGTGTGTGTGTGTGTGTGTGTGTGTGTGTGTGTGTGACTGTGTCTGTGTGTGTGTGACGGCCGGCGAGCCGCAGGACACGCTTGTGGAGTTTAACTCCGAAAAGACAGTTAACCACAGGTTCCCGTTTATCTTATGATGGACATGTGTTGTGATATTTAAGCAAACGAACCGTCAACGGCGAAATAAAAGCCTCTTAAAGACGTCTGAAAGACCTCCAGCTTACCGCGAGGTGTCTGAGCAAGACTGGCCGAGCGACGAGCTAGAAGCCGGGGCAGGCGCTTGCTGGCTGTCGCCTCACTTGATGGAGCTTCTGAACTCCGAAAACTTTTAAGCAAATTGTCAATTCGGCATCAATTTTCGCAAGACCGCCTATATTCGAAATCTAAACAGTTAATTTCTCGCCTAAAATGTTGTCAGAAGTGAATTTAATGATGAATAAGATGGTGAAAATTGTTAAAAATGTCCCGTTGTTGGTTGTTGCAAGTTCCGAGTTGGCAGTGGGCGTGACTTATAAGTTTGACCAATCAAGTACACCTAGGAAAAGGGAAAAGACCCTGCTCTGAAGTATTAGCTAAAAAGTACGCTACTGAAGCCAGAGGAACTTAAAAATCCCCAAATTTTTCCTGTCGGAACACGACGAAAAAAGTGTTCTAGGAACGTTTAGTTCTAAGAACTGCAAAAATCCCTCCGGTCGGAAAGCCCCTAAAGTATCACATTGCACACTTATTCACAACACAATAAGAGCATACCATTCTATTACACAATGTAACCTAAAAGAGGATTATAAATTACCATGTGTTGATGAATGTCTATACAGCAGATTTTCCTCAGCATTACTGAAATAATAAAAACTGAAATTCTATTTTACCGGTTGCTGAAAGAATAAGATGTGAGAATCAGTTCCCACAGTAACTAAGAAAGCAACAGCCTCAACAAGTCTAACAAGAGAACCAGTGACTGTGAATCTGACCGCAGATTTTGTGCAAAGAACAAAACCTTGAGCAAAATCTGGCACGTAGTTATTTTTTTTATTTTACAATTGTATGACATGAGTCAAATAATAATGAGAGAGTGCGTCAGTGATCAAATATTGAGTTTTTCTCCAGTGTGGGAGAACAAAAATAACAGATTTAAAAAGTTAATCAGTTTATTAATGTTAACAATACGTTCCACACTGAGTACCCGTCACATTGATAATTTTGAAAATATCACACACAGAAAGCCAACAAATACGGCAGGAAGAAACCCCAGCTGTGGTTGGCTCCAAGTGCACTGGACTAGATTATAACAAAAGAATGTCTATTCCTGTAGTTTGAAAAGAATTGACACCCACATGGTAGGATCTTGTTTGTGACCGGAAGTAAACTCAAAACACATATATTTGGAAATAATGCCTTCTTTTGGGCGACGACGGACCAATGGAAAAAGTTTTCATCCAAGGAACCGCCCACAACTTCAAGGGAATATATTTGTGAAACTGAGAAATGTTTGGGACTGTTAAATTTGAATCCACAAGGGAGAAGCATCTTTTCAGTCCGCTGCAGCGTAAAACTTGTTTTTGTCATGCCATTTTCTTATTACATTTTTTTGTTATTCTTCATTGGACCAAGCCCTTCTTTCCTCACAATTCAAGAAAATGCAACAGTAGCCTACATTCACTTCTAAACAGAGGCAGAACATAACCTAATCTCTGAGATTATTCCTTCACAGCGCTGTGCAATGCGAGAAAATCTCAGAGCTGAACCGGGCAGACACAGCAGTTTTCGTCAGACTCACCCTGGGTCGTGTGAATTAAGTCTACTGCTAACTTACAACACTAATAACATTACCATCGCCAAAATACCCCCCGAATCAAATTCCCTACTTCACCGTTAACCGTCAAGCCACTAAAATTGTATGGAAATTAACACCTCTGCTGAAGTGTTCAATTTGTTAATGATCATTCGTTGTCACCCAGACAACGTGTCTCTCTCTCTCTCTCGCTCTCTTGTAAACAGGAAAGTTAGTCAGTTAAATGAAGTCCTGGTCACCACGCTGGTCATACACTCTAAAAATGTAAATTCTTATTGTCTTAGCAGAAATTACACTTACTTCTTCAACAAAACTAATACCTAACAATCTTTTACTGTAATTTATTACAAAGTGAGAAAGTGCACTTGTGTTTGTTAGTTGTGGAATGCAGGGAAACCAACTTTTGGAGTTTACTCCATGTTTATATGTATACAAGAATCCTATGTATGCATAAGGCACATACAGGACATTAGGTAAGGCTTGACCCATCTACATCAAATATGAAGCATGATATAAGATACATAAAATTGCTTAACAAGCCAAATATTTAGCAAGCCATAACTATTTTTAATCATGCATTAGGCACATAAATCAAAAGGCTTTGAGTGCACAGCCAGAGATGCATAGTGCAACTGTTGTGTAAGTGAAAATTCATCCAATCCATGACTGTGACTGCAAGCCTAACCACCAAAACACAATGCGGCCTAGTGGTAAACAGTGGTGGAAGAAGTATTCAGATAATTTAGTTCAGTAAAAGTACTATTACCACAATGTAATAATACTCTGCTAAAGTAAAAGCCCTGCTTTGAAAATGTTACTTAAGTAAAAGTATGTAAGTATCATGAGGAAAATGTACTTAAAGTTTTAAAAAAACATTTGGACCCAAGTTCAGTACTTAAGTAAATGTACTTAATCAGATTCCACCACTGGTGTTAAGTTTGTACAAATGTAAATAATTCTTTGTGTGAATGATGTAGCCTACAGCCAAAATTCTTTTTTTCCTGTATTGTATATACAAGTGTTCCCTTAGGGAAATGTTGAATTATCTGATTCAATTGTTTTTTTGTTTTGTTTTTAAATAAATTATCAAATACATCTAACTTACGTTTTTCCTTTTATGCCATTATAACTTTGCTATACAGCTGAAAAGACATTTAGCAGCTATTCCTACTTCTGGTCATGGTTGTGCTTGTTAACTTGCAGACAGAGTGATAAATGAGCTCACAATGAGTAATAATGTGACAGGAGAAAAAAACGCATTAACGGCTTGGGTTTCAGAGTCAAAGGTCACATGGGTGCTGCAATAGGTTAGACAGGATGCTGCGGTTAAGTGGCTGCAGCTGCTGTGCCGATTTCAACAAGAGGAACAAACTGTCTGAGTTGGAATCAAAATTCTTATTTCAGAGAATCATTTTTATTTTTATAATTTTATTTTTGTGTATCTAAATTAAGTGAGGTTTCAAAGGGGTGAGCCTTGACTATAATTCATGTAGCTTGATCGCTCAACACAAGAAACTGTTTCTATTATGCCTGCTGGCATACAGCAACTGGAATCAGACTGGCTGTCAAAAAAGACAGCACAATTGGATACAAAGCCCATTAAAACTGAAACATTTGAGTGTGTATAATATACAGGTATGAGTTACTTAAGCTTTTTTAAACTCAGAGTGCATGATGATGTAAAATAATAACTTAGTCCAACTTTGAGTAATTTAAAAGAAGTGAAAATTCAGATTTGGACAAACTCAAAAGCATAACTTAAGAAGTTATGTTAAATTTTGTGACTGTTATAAGGATAATTATTTATCAGAGAATGGACAAAATCACTGGAGTTGTTTCTTTAAGCTTATTTTACTTGTGCAAGTGGAGTCAGTTTACAGCAATTCAGTGCACAGAAAATGACTGAAGAGTGTTTCAACAGTGGCTTTTTAAAGATGTTGGGAGTCAAGTTAGTTATTCTGTGATTTGCAATCAGTAGCTTTTCTTCTTATCTCTAGTCAGGCCCGGCATCTCCTCCACATTATGCGCTCTGCCCTCAGGGATGCATTCTGTGCTCTTTGCAAGGTCACTCAGCTTTCATGATTAACACATGAAAGACAGAAATACTAAAATAGAAATATTAAAAATAGCAATTTGGATGCAAATGGTTTAACAAAGAAACTGAAGCAAAATCATTCTAAGCATAATTGTTCTAACAGTGACTCATAAAAGTTGTATCTCTCTCTTTCTTTCTTTTTACAGAGAGGCTGTGCGGTCACTAGTGGGGTGAAAGGTCTCTGGGGTCACTAAATGTAGGGCTGCAAGTAGTCTCGCGTTGCCAGACCCTACTCCAAAGCACACTGAAGGAGGGTTTGGCTACTCCACATAGCATTTGGAGATGGGAGGAAAACGTGCTCTGGTTTAATGGCATTTCTTTAAACCAATCAGAATCGTCTTGGGCGGTGCTAAGTGCCGCACAGAGCCGCTGCAAAATAGTCTTGCGAGAGAAAACTCAGATTGGACAGATAGTCTAGATAGCTGTCTCAATTTACCATGCAGAGATCTGAGGAGCAGTTAACAATAGTCCTACCAGTCCTAACAATAATGGAAGGAAACGGAAAATACATGCATCCGGCAGAACTTCCTGCAGCACCGGAGCAATCCCGGAAGTAGACACTTCCCCTTTTGATATATTATTTTGTTGTGATAATCATTTTGTGTGTTTTGACATTCTAATGTAGCTCAGCGTAAGTTCTTACAGGAAGACTTCATATTCCTTTTTCATCACTCCTAATTGATCAGCTGTTTCATGGCATGTCACTTGTCAGTAGTCAATCAGATTCAGCTGCGTCTTGTTAATTAAACCAATCATAGTCAGGCATTTGGCACAAGCCTATCACAGCATGACATCCTGTTTTAAATCTGCTCTCTCCTTTGCGGTTGTCAGTTGTCGTTTCAGGAATAGAGTGTGTCCTGCCTCCTCCCCTTCAACCACCGGTAGTCTCGCCCACGTCTTCGGGTATCGTCAGCGCTTGGCTCTTGATTGGTTCCTGTGCACTTTCATCACCACCACCAGTGTCTGGACTCCATCGGGGGATATGTTTGGGTTCACTACCCTTTATGACATATGGTTTCGATGGAGTTCAAGCTCCAGAGTTTATACATTTCCCAATTCATGTTTGTCTATACAATAAATATGTTCATATTTGCAATGAAGTCTCTCCTGATTGAACTACAGTTATATAAGTTCTGACCATATGGACCATATTAGGGATTGTTAATATAGAGGAGGCCCTGATGCAGCATGTAATGTTTACCTAGACTAGGGTAACACAAAGCGTGTTGGGAAATACCTTTCACTATAACATACAAACCACAAACCAGGATGTCTGGTCAACACCTATGCTATATCCAGATGTCATTCTATATGTCATGAACACATATGGAAATCATTTGTACTCTATAATATTTCTTTCAGTTTGGAGCTTACATACAGTTGTGTTCAAAATAATAGCAGTCCAACATCACTAACCTTAAAATAAAATCAATCATATAAAATTTTTTGGTATAAGTGATATTTCTAAGCCCCCGCAAAGTCCCATTGCTGAAAAAAAGACATGTACTGAATAGGTTAAAATTTGCCAAAGGACACATTGACTGGCCAAAGGAGAAATGGCGCAACATTCTGTGGACTGATGAGAACAAAATTGTTCTTTTTGGGTCTAGGGGCCAGACAGTTTGTCCGACGACCCCCATGCACTGAATTCAAGCCACAGTACACTGTGAAGACAGTAAAGCATGGTGGTGCAAAAATCATGTTATGGGGATGTTTCTCATACTGTGGTGTTGGGCCTATTTGTCGCATATCAGGGATCATGGATCAGTTTCAATACATCAAAATACTTGAAGAGGTCATGTTGCCTTATGCTGAAGAGGAAATGCCTTTGAAATGGGTCTTTCAACAAGACAATGACCTAAAACACACCAGTAAGCAAGCAAAGTCTTGGTTCCAGATGAACAAGATTGATGTTATGGAGTGGCCAGCCCAATCCCCAGACCTCAATCCCATAGAAAACTTGTGGGGTGACATCAATAATGCTGTTTCTGAGGCAAAACCCAGTAATGCAGAGGAATTGTGGAATGTAGTTCAATCGTCCTGGGCTGGAATACCTGTTCACAGGTACCAGAAGTTGGTTGACTCCATGCAACACAAATGTGAAGCAGTTCTCAGAAATAATGGTTATGCAACTAAATATTAGTGCAGTGATTCAAAGTAAAGCAACCCCTTGAGACATTTTTCAGTTAATACGGTAAATGTTTGAGTTTGTAAAGAAAAATGCAAATACTGCTATTTTTTTTGAACAGCCTAATATTCCTTTTTCTTCACTTTCTGTAAAGGTATAACACAAACGATCAATTTTGGTCATGTTTTGATTTGGAATTGAATGTGCAGTGTTCCCAATGCATTGATATTATGGAATTAAAAGCTATTCTAAGGATTTTGAGCATTATTCACTTTTTTAAACGAGGTCAGGAAGTCTGTCTGCAGAGTGACAGTTGCACAACAGACTCCTGTACGATTTAGTTTGCTTGTTTAGTACATGCATGCAAATAACCATCCAGAAGGGAGTACGTGCCTGTTTTCTTCAACGCAAGCATAATCTGATCTGATGATCTGCTCTCTCTCTCTGATTTGTCTTTCGTGGACTACACTGGATTATTTTTACAACTCAGCTCCTCACAGCTGACTCAGAAGCATTATGCAATAATGAGACGTTAAAGGAAATATCATGAACACTATTAACCATGCACTCTTGAACTCTAGCACCAACTACCTCAGATCTGACGCAGAATAAATAACAGATGACTGTAAATGTGACACCGTCTAACATAAAGATTCTCAGTTTAACTAATATGTCTTACAGATGTCCGCTGATAATCCACGTGACGATGTTTGGACCCTTGTCAAGTTTGTCTGTTTCAGTGTGACAGATGAATATAAGTTCTGCTCGGAAAGTGAATTTATTTCTGGTAAAAACAGTAAAACAGACAGTTTTAAACAGTCAAATTAAACAAGAATGGTGAGGGCTTCTTTCAAATTAACTATCAGTGCATAAAACACTAGATCACATTTCTTGTATATTTAAAAAAAATAGTATATAAGATGCAAATATTGTATAAAAAATATTAATGTAGAAAAATATGAATATATAAATATGTAGTTGAAATATATAATATCTCTAAAAGTGAACATTTTGCATAAAATATTGTGAGACATTCTGAATTGTACCAAGTGGATGACATGAACAATTTTACAATCAGGTTGACAACTGACAATTTGATTTGCAAATTGACAAGAACACATGTGACCCATTTACAGTTAAACTTGTTTGACAGGCTGTTGAAAGCAAATGTATACAAACTTGCAAACATTCATTTATACCTACAGTACAAAAATACAAAGACATCATTTTTGGAAGAGAATGACTCAATAAAAATGTCTCAGGTAGATGACAATATTTGACTTAAAAAAAAAACTGTCTAATGCCAACAAAACATCTGGCCGTCGAGCTAGCCGTCCATGGATGGCTGCGTCCTCTCCATGTATTTCTTCTGAAACTCGTAAAAGACGCTGCCGGTCTTGGTCAAGGGACTATACTTCTTCTCAGGATTTGGAAACCATGTACCTAAGGTGCAGTTAATTTATAATTATTAGAAGATGAAAAATTTACATTTACAAATTTACATATACCATGTTTCAGTTGGATTTGTTACCTCTTGCACTCGTGACAGTTTTGTTTTGGCTCTGGTCCTTTCCTTCAACAAGGTCAGCCTTGTCTGAAAAACAAAACAAAAAAAACATTTAAAAAAAAAAAAAAAAAAAGCAAGCATACAACAGTGGGCTTGTGAGATGGCTAGCGTTCAAAAAGACGTCATACAAACGGTTTTCCAGATTGGATGTCTACACTACCTCAAGGTACCTGAGCTTTCTAAAGGGCTGCTCCTCCCAGCTTTGTGCTGTGGAGAGACGTGTATGATGGGCTTATGGTGTTGTCATTTATACATACCACATGTTTATTTGGTATATAGTTTGTCTATTTTGGTATCATTTCGTGGACTGGTTTTGAATATTGTGGTTACTGTGTCATCTTTTCTTGATTTTTGTCTGGGTGGGTGGTGACGATGAAGGGGTATGTTCATGTTGCAAATTGTATGTTAAAATAAAAATAAAGTTACAGCATACATAATACATTACCACTAAAATAATGTAGAGGATCCCCCCTTTAGCGGCATGACCGGTCCAAATAAATAAGCTTTTTTTCCTGCTCACCGCTGTCATCACTGTGGCTTTACTTTGTAGAAGAAAACGTGATATCAAATGGGTTTTAGTTTTACTTTATTTATTCTGAATTCAATGCCTGCTTTTGTGTGTGACAGGAACCTCTCTTTTGCCTTCACATTATTAGACCGATAATTGTTATAAGGAAAGTGGATTGTGGCAGGAGATCCCACCTTGTTCCAGAATCTTAGCCGCTCCCCCTTTTGATCTTTTCTCATTAGAATAGCAATTTTTGGAACACCGAGGTGTAAATTGTCTTATCCATGAAACCCCTAAACTCAGGCTACATCCACACTACTATGTTTTCATTTTAAAACAAAAACGTTTTCCATCCTCATAAGCGTTTTAGCACCCTTTCAGAACTAATCTCCAGCCATACTTAAAAACGCATATCACAGACTATTCAGGCACACTGGGCATGTGCGTGTTAACTTGGTGTAAGGCTGAGAACTTTGATAATAATAACGCTGATAATGTTGCAAATAGCTCAAATAATAGCTTGCTAGTAGCATTATTAAATGCTAAATTTAACTCCACAATAGCTGCCGGCATCAACAACAAGTTCAGCAACGCCTGTAATCAGTTATCCATGTTCAATTAACCACCAGCAGTGAAGTCTGATTGGTGGTTTGTTTTCTACTGGAAAAGAGTCACATGATTGGCCTGTGACGAATCAGGGAAGGACACAAAATACTAAAATTGGGGCGCCCGGATAACAGTTGGTAGAGCGCCCATATATAGAGGTTTACTCAACGCAGCTGTCCCGGGATCGACCCCGACCTGCGGCCATTTGCTTTATGTCATTCCCCCTCCCCCTCCCTCTTCCCTTTCATGTCTTCAGCTGTCCTATCAAAATAAAGGCCGACCGGAGTCTCCACTGTTCTGTCTCCTGGGTGATGGCACACTTTTGCCACGAGGAGTCAACAAAGGGCAGCATGCGCTAATAACCACAGGCCTCATTACTGCAGCAAGGCTGATACTGAGGAACTGGAAAAGCACGTACACGCCGAGGCTCACAGATTGGAATATTACGAATATTTGATTGCCAGGAAGAACAATGTTAAAAGGGAATTTAGTATGGGACTATTTCTTTTCATATATTAAGGGCCTGATACATTAAGCATGTGTTGTAACACATGACCGGTGATATAATTACAAACAATATAGTGGTAGAGGGGTGTTGTCCTTTAAGTTTAGTTTCGACTGCCTTTTTGTTTTGTTTTGTTGTCATTTGTAAGTTGGTTGTATTATTTGTTGAAAAAGAAATACTTTGACAAAAAAAAAAAAAAAGGCCAAAAATTGCCCCAAAAAAAACATTCTTTAAAATACTAAAATTGCTGTAGTACCTCTTTAATCTCAATATTATGATTTACCTGTAACAGGATCATTGGTTTCCTTTGTCCCGTTGGAACCATCTTTGAAGTTGAAGGTATTGGGTAAGACACTGAACTTCAGGACGTTGTTCTGGAGAGGCGGGACAGGACGGCCTCCATTTTCAGCCACACTTCTCTCTTGTTTAGCGGGCTGGCCGAGTGTGACGGTGTATTTCTTCGTCCTCTCCTCTCCACGTTTGAGTCCATTAGAGAGGGTCCTCCTCCTCTTCAGACTCAGGCAGGGCTTTGTGTTTCCATTCCTGGTCCTCATTTCAGAGGAAACTTGCAGCTGTTGAGTGTTAGCGGGGCCAGCTGTTTTAGCTTTCTTGAGACCTCCCCCAAAAAAAGAGGCAAAAGTACACATTGCTTTCAGTTTGCTTCTGTGCCTAATTTTAGTTGGTGGCAAACTTCTACTCCATTTGTCGTAAAGATTTCGTTTGACTGTATGTCTCCCTGTTGGGACAGTTTCACTGGACATTCTCTTCAAGGGACTGAGTTTCACAGTGATAACCTTTGGAGGCTTTGGTGCTGCACCAGACACAACCTCTGGATATGAAATATGGCTCTTTCTGCCGCTAATTAAAACACAATTGTTTTGTGATGTTGAGCCGTACGGTACCAGTTCTACTGTTCTAACGTTTGAGGCTGAAAATTCACCATCAGTGGCATCAACAAAAACCATTCCACATTTTGAAGAGCCCTCAAGGACAGGCTGTGAATCCACATCAACAAGGGATTTGCATTTCTTAGATTTATTAAAGATTGGAAAAAATTGATCTTGACTGCTTGATCTCTTTCTTTTTCTTTCAACAGTTTCATGTTTACCGCTCCAAGCTTTCTGGAGGGCATCCGTCGTACTAACTTGAGTTTGTTCTTCTTCGTTTTCCAATGATGGCTCTGTCACAGTTGTAGATGTCAGCCGCGCTTGTCCACAATTCTCTGACAGGTCTGACATCTTGCTGGCAACTTCACTTTCACTGCAGTCACTACTGACCAAAGTACATGACTGCATACTTGATTTTAACTGATCCTGTACACAATCCACCTCAAGGTCCGGCTGAATTTCAGTGTCACTTTTGAATGCCGAGTTGGTTTCTTTCTCGTCTGAACAGCTCGACTGGCTACTTTCTGTCAATTCTACCGGAGCTCGTTCAGAATCACTTTCAAAGTCTGGCTTCTGGTTGGGAATGTCATTTTTACTGCTTGACAGATCATCTTCGTTTTCACTTATGAGTGTAATGCTCGACTGGCTGCTATTTATGCTTATCTGGGAAATGTTCTGTGGTTCTTTGTCAGAATATGAGTGAGGTTTTTTGTCATCTTCAGTAAAGTCAATGGTGTAACCGAGTTCATTGCATAGCTCAGGCCAATGAAGTGTTATAACCTGACTGTTGACATTCTCTCCATCCTCCGCTTGATTCCCTTCTTCTGTGCCAAAGTTGAATTGGCTGTCAGAGCTGATCACACACAGTTTATCTTTCCTTTGTACGTCCATCTCTTCCTTATCAAAGATCTTGTGAGTAATAAAATGACTTTGCTTATACTCACACTGGCATTTACTCAAAGAAGCTGTGTTTGACCCCCAAATCATTTGCTTCCACCTTGGAATGCAGCAAACCTGTTCTATTGAACAGGCTGACTCGTTCTCCAGTTTTGTGGCATATATAACCTCTGGTAGCTCATCATCCAGAGAGCTTTCAGTGACCCTCTCTAGCTGATTGTCCATGCCCATACTCTGTGGCAGCTTTTGTTTGTCAGTTTGTATTTGTTCAAAAATTACTTTGGCCTTTTCTGGAGACAAAACTTGGATTTCAAATGAGTAACATGGGTCACTGGATTCTGCGCTCTCCATTGTATTAGGAGAGGCAGCTTGTGTTAGAGTCGCTTCAACAGTGGCGTCTTGTTTTTCTTCCCTTGAGCCAACCGGATTAAGCTCATTTGATGAAATCTTGTTTGACACCTCTTTAAAGATTCCGTCGTTGGTCTCGACCTGATCTGGCTGGCTGGCACTCTCAAGCGTGTAAAGATGATGCTTCAAAGACTGAGGTAAGCCAAACTCTTTGTCAATGTCATCTAGCTGCTCATTGACATTTAACCACAATGATTTGTAGGGCAGTTCTGAATAAACTTCATTGTGTTTGAGGACATGGTAGCTGTTGAGTTTGTTTCTGCGCTTTACATATGACAGTATGACAGAGTCTGGTGTTAAATGTTCCTGGTGGAATTCTAGAACATCCCTCATTAAATTCCTGTACCAGCCTGTCCTGAGCTTACATGCCAACTCTGTACAATTGCCATTCCAATACATGTCTAGTAATTTTTTTACAGAAACAGACTTTGCATTGTCACTTGACTCAATCTTAGATTTTTCAGCCACTTCTATCAACTTAGTTAATGCGACATGTGTCAGTGGGGTTGCTGGGAGTGAGGAAAGCTCAAAAACCTTATTCGCATCTTTTGGCATCTTACTTTCACCCTTATCCCTGCTTTGGCTCACTGGCACTTCAGATGTTACTAATTGTTGAGCAGGTTGTGCAACATGCTGGTCTACTTGCAGTTCAGATCCTGTGTCATCTGGACATAATTGTTTTTGCGAGTCTTGAGGCTCAGCTGCAGATTCGTTGGACCCATTTTGATTTGGGTTTTCTAGGTAAAGATTAGATGCAGAATACACGGCCGGGTTGTTTTTCGGTGAAATTAATAATTTCCCAGGATTACTTAAAGACTCATCTGTTGTGGTGCCCTCAGACAATTCACTGATTTTGTTCAAACAGGTTTGCTGGCTGACAACCTGGTAGCTTTCATGGGACAATGGTTGCACAACAGCAACAGCTCTTGTGCGACCAGGAGATGAGTGAATGGAGCTGTCATTTGCCTTAACGGATGAGAGCTTTTCAAGCCTTTCACAGTTGTTTGCTACAGATGATTGGGTCTGATCCCTATGTGGTGAAGTGACATTAAGCAACTGAACCAGTTGAGATGCATAACTTGCAGTGACAGTTGTTGTCAAAGGTTGCATATTTTGATTAGACTTCATCCTACTGACCTCACTGACAAACTGCTTCCGTCCGTCAGGTGAACTACTATACACTGGAGGATGACCATCTGAGCCAGCAGGGAAAGAGTTGCGT
>NC_050179.1:2568556-2573556 GCF_008315115.2 Sander lucioperca
CATTGTTAGAGAGTTGCTAGAAGGACAGGACGTTTCACAGTGGAGACAGTGTTTGTGTGCGTTTGACACTGAAGAGAAAGTGCGTCTGTGTGTGAAGGGAAGTGAACACATGAATGATATACTAGCTAAAAATACTTGCGCCCTTTGATCTTGTGTGTGTCTGGATTAATAATTACAGCTATGATTACCGTCGCTGATCTCATCTCGTGTTAAATAAGCATAAAAACGGCAGGAAGACTGGTGAGCCAGTGTGTGACTGGGAGAGTGAGTAAGGGGTTACTGGCATGAAGGGAGACTGAAGTCAGAGATAAGAGAGCAGGACTGAGTGTGCCTGCCTGCTTTGTTTAAGGGCAATTACATTACAGTGACATTACGTCAACACAATTACAAACACCTTCCTTGTAGTCAAAGCTTTACACGGTCGCCGCAAATGGACGTTAGTCACACAGGAGATAGCATGTTATTGTCTCCTCATCACCTGACCCCACTCTACTTAGGGTTGCCATGACGCCGAGGTAGGGAAGTGCTGTTAATGACAGTTGGCTCAATGTGTCCCCCTGAGTACTGTCAAGATGGATAGATAGATAGATAGATAGATTAAAACACACACACACTGGCCCTCTAAAGGACAGACAAACACACACACACACACACACACACACACACACACACACACACAAACACACACACACACACACACACACACACACACACACACACACAAACACGCACACACACACACACACAGCGAGCACCATAGAACCCAGAGACATGGACTCACATTCTCCAAAAGACAACGATGACACATCCGTCCATTCCAATCTAAGCATGCAAAGCACACACATAAACACATTGTACACTCATACTGAGGTCACTGAAAATACCCTGTGACACACACCAGCCCAGCTGTCTGTGAAGATGACATCAGAAAGTCAACTGGGAGAGATGAGTTCACCTTCAGTGCAGCATGATAATCAGCAGAGACTTGCTACATTAAACTCAAGAGATGCTGTACAGCTAACTGGCTGCGCAAGTCAGGATAACTCACGAGTTTCCTTTGTCCTAGGTTGTATACTACCCGACTGTTTGAGTTGGAAATGAACAGAAACATGTTTTCTGCTGAACAGAATTAAAGGCTGCTGACATTTTCAGTCACATGCTGAAGTAATGATCTTGTGCCACACAGAAATACTATTCAATACTATTATTGGGCTTCCAGATCACGTTTTTTTTTTTTACAGCGCTTTGTCATGTATCACGTACTTCTGGAAAATGTACTTGGACAGGATGTGACTAACCCAATTTTGAAGACACACTCTGAGAGAAAAGAGAAAAAAACGTTTGGGTAGAAAGAAAACACACAACCGGGAAAGAGGGCACTGTGTCGCCATCAGCAGTGCTAGCCAGCGGTGACTTCCTTTTTCCGTTTTCCTCTGCCCACTTCATCACTTATGAAACTGCTTATTTTCCTCTTATTCCCTGTCAGAGCCGAGAACTCAGGCCTCCTTTGTTCGCTGGTTCCCCCTCCTCATCAGTAATTTCCTACAACTAAATATTCCCATTTCAATTTAAGAGCCATGTTATTATCTCACAGACATGTGTTTGGTAGAAGCTTTTTGGATCAAATTCTGAGCTTTTGGGGGCCGTGCTGCAGATCGATGCAGAAAGCTGTAAGACGAATGGAAGTGGAATCCCAGAGATATTGACCGGACGAACAGAGACACTCAACACCTGCCTGGCTGTTATGGTTAATGGGAGCTCTGCTGTTACATCACTGCTGTTGGTACAATTGACTGCCTCGTCAATACAAGCTCACCCCCTCCCTGTCGCCTCTGTGTGTGTGTGTGTGTGTGTGTTTCAGTCTCTGTGTAGCTTTCAGTTGCCCTCTTTAACTTGTCTGTTAATGGAAAGGGGGGATGCACACACACACACACACACACACACACACACACACACACACACACACACACACACACACTCCTGGGGGCATTTATCTGCCAGAATGAGTCTCCCCACATCCCTCTGTCCCTCCCTCCATTGCTCTCCTCTGTGGTTCATATCGGGGGAGACATGACGCCATCCTCTGTGCCCCTCCAGCTGTCCCCTCCACTATGAAGGGACATTAGCATCTCAATGTGACCCCCCCCGCCCCCCCAACATGACATCATTGCAAACATGTCCCACTCAGCTCCACAAAGGCTGTGCTGCAGCTTGGAGAAGTGATGGAAGTGTGTGTGTTTTAGGGGGTAGAGTGTGTCAGAAATGTGTAGATTGACAGATCCATAGATGAGGTAGTGGGATGATCGCTTTTCAGGCAGGACGTCAGCTTGACGATGGCCAGGAAATGACTGTAGGATTAACATGTCATTCTGGCTGATGGTTAAACTTGTTTATTGTCCCTCTATCTTAGTGGACAGATAGCGGGGGTATGTCACTTTGATCAGCTGCTGTTTCAGCAGTACTGTGTTATTACAATACAGGAACATAAACCCTCCTGTAATTTAGCCTGAATTCACAAGTCTATTTCCACAGAGGCATGTTAAAGTGCCTCAAAATAACCTGTGACAGACACAATTCTATTTTTTTTGATAGCTTTCGCTGAGCTAACTAGTTTTACACTTCAGCTGCAAACCTTGCTGAGATGGACTGTACATGCACATGTGCACACAAAGAACCACACAACTAACAGTGTGAAGCGTGCCAGGTGTGGAGGGCTGCTGTGCTAACTGCTTTGAATCAGCTTTCTGATATGCATACAGCGTCTACATTTGCATACAAACTTTACACCCATATTCTCATACATTTATGACCCAAAGGAACCAACCAGCATTTTTAATGACTTAATGACTGAGTAGATATTTTTGTGCAATATGCATGCAAGTGTGTTGGTATATAAAAATGATTTTTGTTTCACAGCACCTCAGATCTGCATTGCCTCATCGCTCTGTGTGAAAGGTGTTATGTTAAACACCTGCAGTGCACACTGCACACGTATTGATAACATAATCTCCACAAGACACCATTCTGCAGAAGGAGAGTGAGCAGCAGCGAGAGGAAAGCCAAGAGCAGAGGAGAAGAAAGGGAAAGAGAAAGAGCCTTTGTGATAGTTTTACATCTCAATGACCACAGGCTGAGAGAGCATGAGCACTATGTCATACCGCGGGTCACAGCTCTCTTTCTTCCCCGAGTCCTTTTTCTCTCCTCTCTTTCCTCTTCTCGCTTCTCGTCTTCATAACGTCATCCCCTTAATCCTCCGTCTTCCTTTTCTGTCTCTCTAAACACATTAACTGCTCAAACAAAAAGGTGAGAAAACAATTAGCGGGGTTTTGCGATGTATTCTTTTAGCCTGTTGTAGCAGTAAATCTCACTATTGATCCAGTACACGTCCTTAAAATTCAATTCACATCTATCTTTCACTTGCAGCAAGCCTGGACTGGAATACATCAATATCTGAGAGCCCACTGTGCCTTTGTACTCATCTGCAGTGCACAAACTGTTATCAGTGGCCTTCCTCTCATACTGTACACACCTTCAACTCTATACAACAGTTGGCGCATTTTACAATCCCCAGCAACTTCCGAGTTTATATTACATTAAATCCTACTCCTCGCTCGTAACCTCTGTATACAAAGGCCTATACATCCTCAACATGTTTTTTTACCAGAGAGGGATACTCTCATACCCTTATTAACTTGCACCGAAACACACACATACATCACTTTTTCTGATCTGAATCCAGGTGGATACACACCTCGCAGCTCTCTCCCCTGCTTCATCCGGCGGACCCTTATTTTCAGCCTCATGTCCGTGTCCTGCAGGTCCGGCCAAAAACAGTCCTCCGCTGGGGCAATCACCACATCCAGAGGCATCCCCCAGAACACACTATGTGTCATGCACGCACACAAATGGAAATGTTCTGGTTCCCCCCTTCTTGGAGCAAGCCCTCACCACGCAAAAATGTTAGAACAAACAAACAGAAGTGTTCTCCCTAGAGGGCTGATTGAGATGAGCCCACAGTCTGAGTGTTACAATCCCACATAGACAAAACTCCTGCGGGTGCTCAACTCCACTCTGGTCAAGTCAGCTGTTCCAGTGTCCAGGCGGTGACCATCAGAGATCAGACCCAGTATAACAAAAACTAGTCCAAAATGTATGTGGACATGCTCCTCAAGTTCACCTACAGTATGGGCAAAATGCAATGACCGCAAAAATTCCTAAAATGCTCCTGCGTCAAAATTCAGTAATGTGGTTTTGTGAAGAATAGTTGCCACACAGAGAGCAAAAGGAAAAACAAAAGTGAGTAGTCTGTATTGCCTGTACGTATAAGCCAGCTGCAATGAGCCTGCAGCTGGTTTACAGAGCGCCTGTGTGTCCCTCTGAGCGCTCCCTCTGTCTCTGTGAGTCCACAGCCACAAGAGCAGCCCACTATTGTTGTGCTGCTCCACTATCCCTGTCTCTCATTCGCTCAGTCACTAGCTTACACTCCTCCCTCTCCCTCCCTCCTTCTCTCTCTCTCTCTCTCTCTGCAAAGAGGATGACGGAGCTGCACTCTCTCCTCGAGCTCTGGAGGGGAATGAGCTCACTTGCCGTGAGCTCAGACTCTATCCTCCCTCCCTCTCTCCCTCCCTCCCCCTCCTCCTCCGCTACCTCCCTTGCACCCTCCCTCTCTTGTGGAGCCAGCGCTCTGTCATAGCTAATGTCTAAGGCATGTAACCACATTCCTTACTCACCCAACAAATATGCGGCCACCTCAGGGGCCTAGCTGCGGAGCAGGAAGGAGGCACAGCTATAAGGCTGATACATAGACACTGCTACAACACTATGTACTGTTGATTACATCGAGGAAAGGAAAATGCTTGTGTTGATGTGCATGGCAATGTGCTTCTTAAGATGATATTTGCAAGTTTGCTAGGATTTGTGAAATATCAAAGCAATAATAAATAAAAACATGACAGATTCATGTGTTTTAAATGTCCTGTATTCACATTTAATTTATAATA